>NC_056743.1:926303515-926348515 GCF_019279795.1 Protopterus annectens | reverse complement strand
TTTTTTGAATTTCTTCTTGTATCACCATTTTTCCTTTGTCTCTGATACACTGCTGAAGATCCATTGCCAAATTCACGTTCCCATTTCTATTCTAATATGTTTCTTTTAACATTATTTGAACCCTACACGTCTTAATGTAATTTAGTACTCTTTGCTTTTTGTTTACACCTGCAATGTCATTGACGTATGATAAAATTGATAAGGCAATCATTCTGATCTCACATCATAATTCTTGACAGAACTATCTCTACATCTTAAGGTATCCAGGCTGCAGTCAGTGGATGTGAATAACTGGAAGGGTACCAGTTGGGACTGAGCAAGGTTTATTCTTACACCTAGAAATTTGTACACTTTGGAAACAGACTCCCAGGCTGAGATCAGGTTCTGTAGAGAAGGGGCAATTAAGAGAAAGTTGTCCAAATAAGGGATTATGTTGGCTGTGTGCAAAGTCTGGCTGACTGCTATAGTGGACTTAAGTTTGATGAATATCCTGGGGGTTGTGCTGAGGCCAGGTGAAAACTCATGAGTTAGTAATGACTTCCTCTGCGAAATTTGAGATACTTCATGGACTATTTGACTACCTTGACATGAAGGTGATCATTCTGGTTGCCCAAAGAGCACATCAAAAGTCCTTCAGATAAAAAGGGTGAACTGTGGCATGACTATCTGAACACTTTCTCTGGCTATGAAATTGTTTAATTCGTGTAAATCTAGAATGGGCCTGAAATCCTTTTGGAAGAAAAAAATTTTGGGAAGTAAAAAGAGTCTAGAGTAGTACCCTGACTTTGGTTTGATGAAGCCACTTGGACAACTGTTTTTAATAAAAGGTTGTTGACTTCTCTTCCTGCTTCTGTTTTTCTGTGTGGAGCATCAGGCATGGGTAATAAATGGGGATGCTGTTGAGTGCAGAAGGGAGATGAATTATCTCTGGATGTCATTGTCCTTGTCCACCTCTCTGTGATGTATAGCCACTTGGGAAGATTTAGAGACAAATGGCCCTAGACCGCCTACAGAAGGGGACCGATGGAGTCAGTCTCTGGTATGCTCCTGCTGACTACTTGAAAGTGGACAGCAGCCACCCTTCTGTTACCAGTGATGTTTCTCCCTGTGGAGTGACCTCTTGTGTAAGTTTACCCGAGTATTCTGTTTCCTCCCAGACTACAGCTATTTTGGCTGTTATCTGAAGTAAATGTGAGTGATTATGTAGTACAGTCAGAAAACAATACAAATATTTTATTAACATAAAGCTATTAGTTGTTATAGGATGCAAGATGAAGCAGACGCAACTAAATGTAGAAAGGTATATGGATATAACTGTGCATATATGCACATGCATATGCACAGACACAAAATAAAATAAGCACAACCTACTTGTTTGAGCATTTATTGGGAAATAAAATTACTTGCAGTGAGTAATGGCAAAGCACACAAGGCATTCATGGACTTTGTTTTGATTAACCTTTTGCACATCCGCAAAACAAACAGCATCAGAACTACTAGATTTAAATATCTAAATTTTACTTGCAACTAGGACGTGTTGGAGAGAGAAAGAGATGTTTCTCAGACAGTTCATTTTCTCTGGAACAGGCTCCCCATCCATGTAAAGCAGAGTTCCTCTCTGTCTGAATTAATGCACAACTTGGACCAATGGATGGGTAATTAGAAATTCACTCCTGGTCTGACAGCCATATCTCCAATGGGCAGAGGCAGCCAGTAAATCATCCCCAATATAAGTCAGATTTATAGGTCACATTTGGGTTGCATGGCTAGGCTTATAAGGACCTAGTGGTCATTAGCTTAATGCACACTTATGAACCCATGAACCAGTTAAGAAAAGGAACAGATAGCATTTTTTGTTTAAGGAGAGTGTGTAAAAATCTTGCCATGTGCTCTCTGTGCTGTCAAGCAGTTGGATGTATCATGAATCAGATCTTTTTACTTTTTCTTGTCACATCTCTCTGTTACTTGACATAATTCATTTCCAAGCATCTTATAGTCTACATGAATATTTTATTAGCTTTAGAGTTCTGTCCTTGATATATCAGAAGGAAGTGTTGTATAATACATTCATGAGTACATCTGTTAATCTCCAGCATAGAAAATATGTATAAAAACATTTAAAGAGTCCAGTATAGTTGCAGACTCCTCTAATAAAAATGTTCATCAATATTTGTTCACCCGTACCTCTAGACTTCTGATATAAACCTTGGTAGACATATAGATCATTGTATCTTAACCTGCTTTAGACCTCACCTCTTAACTACAGTGTTAATATTTTCTGCTCCATCTAGTTCCTTTCCTTACCTCCATTTCTTTGAATTTCTAAGCATTAATCACGTGACCTATTCACTCTCTGATAACCCATTAATACTTCTCTTCATATGCTCAGTATTTGCTAATGTGTGTCTTTTATACTGTAATAATGTCCTCTTTTTTTCATATGAATCTAATATATTTGTAAAATGTATGTGTAATAAACAATTGTTAATGTATATTTTTAAAGTATGTACATATTACTGAATGTCTGTTTAAAAATGTTTATAATATGTTGGAGCTTTTCTACTTGAGCCTCCTCGGAAATGTTTTTTTTTTTTTGATTCAACACAGTCAGACAAACCCAGTAAACAAAAGCAAAATAAATAAAAATAAACATTGCCCATATGTGAATCACAGTGGAGGTGGTTTCGTTTGGTTTCTTGAGAATGGCCATTGAAGAGGATTGAGTTTCACACCAATGGCTGAAAAGGTTTGCTGTTTTTTTTCCCATCATTCCTAGATGTGATTTTTCTTCAGGGCTGACAAGACAAGGACCCTCAAAGTAGGAATTCAGAAGATTCACATTGGCTTCCTCTGCAAAATTAGTAAGCCAGAGCTGAATGTGTTGATGCATTGCACTGCCAGATCCTGCAGCTTTGACTGAACCTTCTGTGAATTTAGAGGTTACTGTCATCATATGGATCAATTGAGGCCCAACTAATTGTGCCAGTAAGTGGTGCATTTTATCCATCAGGTCTCCCTGGAAGTTGGTCATGTAATGTAAGATTATAGCAGTCAGTGAAAAAGTGTGAAATGTGTAATCCTGCTTCTCTAGTTGACCTTAGAACCAGATTCCTTATCTGAGTGAGGGACTGCAGTCTTGCTGAGGAGTTGGTGCCTTTATAAGGCCAGCTGCTGCCACAAGAGTGTCCATTTTGGAAATTTAACCGAACGTTCCATTCTTTGGGTGACTGGAGAATTCTGTCAGGTTTCTTGGAAACTGAAGCCACTGCATTATAATTTTCCCGTGCAGTATGAGTGGCCATCACAAGTATGTCCACCAGTGGAGGAAACCACCCAAGAGGACTATTTTGTAGATCAAAAGGCCTTTTGCAGTGCCTGGCTCTGTGGCACAGAGAGATAAATCCCCGACTGTGGCCTAGACTAAGCTGCATTTGATTAGGGGTACAGGTATTTCATGGACCAGGCTGGGGAGGATGGGAGTGAGTGGCCATTGTTTGCTCACTCACCCTGCAGGGAGCAAGGAAGCCTGGTTCACTGAAGTAGCAGCATGAAGGACCTGGTGAGCTCAGCACTGCATGTAGTGTGCCACTTGGTTATGGTTAGGAGGCTGAGTGTATTTGGAAGCATGCATGCACCTCCTAAAGGCAGTCATAGTGAAACTTGTAATGCTGCTTTAGAGGGCCCGGGGGGGGGGGTCAGGGCATTATTGATTCCCCAGCAGCAGTATTGTGCTGCACCAGCATCCTCATTCTCCATACAGGCCCTGGACATGGGATGAATAGTCAGTAGGGGTGGCTAAGATGGGTCCAGTTGACCTGATGAACAAGGAGAGAAACTGGTGGTAGCTAATGGTCAGCTATGAGGAGTTAAAAAAAAGAAATGCTTTTTGCAGTTTTCCGTGTTGGGAGGACACAGGGTCTGTGAGCCATTCCCTCTCCAGCCTTTACATTCTGGATAGTCAGCTGGCTTTCTGATAGGACCTAGGAAGTTAGGGTAGATAATCAATAATGGAGTCCAACAGGGCTTTGTGCTGTGCCCTCCTTTTTGATATCTACCCCTAGAAAGTCAAGGCCAGTGTTAAGGGCCTCTGGCTGGCCAAGTTTGCAGTCACATAATTCCTCAGGCCACTAACATACTACTGGAAGGACTAACACAGACAAATGACTGGTGCCAAAGCCATGGCTTAAAAATGAATACCAAGAAATGTATAATAGTAGCCTTTGCAAAATTACCCACCCTAGGAAATTACTTCTTCAAAAGCACACCTCTAACAGTAGAACCAGTAGTGAGGGATTTTGGTGCACATGTAGATAGTAGCCTGGCTTTCGACCAAGTTGTCTCTAAGGTAGTAAGGAAATCATTCTGTGTTGCTCAACTTATAAGCAAGGGTGTAGCATTTAGGCCCAAGAAGGTCATTGTTCCGCTGTATTCGGTTGTCATCGAGTCCATCACTGAGTATTGTGCCCCCTTTGGTATGTACCTGACCAGACACATGCAACTATCTCTGTATTATGTTTTCTATAGACTGTTGAGAGGCAATTTATGCCTGGCAAACAAGGTGTCCTAGGATTCCACTCTGACAAACCTTTTGCATATTTGCTAAATGAATACCATCAGAATTACTTAATCTAGGACTTAAACTTTGCTTGCACATAAATAGGATACATTGAAGGGACAGGTATTCATCTCAGAGACCCCCCCCCCTTGTCTGAAATAGGCTTCCATCTATGTGAGGCAGAGCTCTTGCCTAATCCTATTTAAGAAAAACCTGGAGCAGTGGTTGGGAGATCAAAAATACCCTATGAGTCTAGCGCCTCTATCTTTAATGGACAGAGGTAGCCTGCAAATCTTGCCCTAGCTTACATATACCCCTTACAATAACCTGTAAGGCACATAAGCTTGTGGGTACAGTTGGGATGCTTAGCTAAGCTTCTAAAGTCCCCAGTGGTTGTTAGGCTAGTGTACACCTATGAACCTGTAAGATCTTTGTGATAAAAACATCTCCAGTATTAACATTGGATTCCTGCGGTTTGCTGCTGGCACCCTGAGGACCAGCAATAAAAGCAGTTAAATATGTGAGGATAATCTGGAAGATTTCTGTACAGGAGAAAACATATCTCAGCAACCTCATTCTATCACAACACCAGATGAGGAAAGGGTAGCAGAAAGCCTTTTTTAAATCCCAACCGTAGCATCCATAAACCTGTCAAAGTTAAACTCTGGAAACATAGGTTTTGGTGACATTCTTCTGGAAGCTGGTAAAGTCGTATATTTTGACAAACAGTTTTATTTGCTAATGAAGTAAGATCTTGAGACTTGGTGAAACAGGAGATTTGGGTTCCACATATGACTTTAAGTGCATTATCCACTTTCTTCTAGACCACCATGGGTGCTGGAAAGACTTAGGGATATGGCTACATTATGTAGATTACTCTGAGATCTTTTTGGAAACCTGTATGAGGCTGAAGTCGATGTGAATGTCAGTGCTTTCAGCTCTGATGGGGATTCTCCTGGCGACTGGGCATAAAAAGCATTTGTGAAAAGCATGCTTTCTCATCTAATTCTTTTTTTTTTTTTTGAAACCCCATTATTGAATTATCACTTGATATGCCATTCTGTTTTTACTGTGATTAATCAATGGCACATTCTAAATGAGCTCCAGTAATGCAAATCATTTTTCAATGACACACACACATTTTTTGCAGGGTAGCAAGCCTCTCTGCACCCCCTATAGCAAAATCCCCAACTTGTATGCACTAACTCCAGATTCACACAACAGTGGTGATAAGTGTAAGCTCAGTGTTCAGTGAAAAGTAATTTCCAGCAGTTATGATTTGCACTGTTGGCACTCAGAGAACTAGCAGTTTTACACCTTAAAGGATGGGGGGGGGGGGGGCAAGTGGGCAACTTATCTGTAAGTGATAATGTCAGTGGTGCAACAGGTACTTGCCTTTGGTGCAGAAGGCTGTGGGTTCTATTCTCACACCAGGTAGATTGATTGCTGGCACTGCAGTACAGCATAACAGCAGTGCTTCACAACTAAGTATCTCATCCTTTATATGAGAAGTTAAACAAAGGCCCCATCTGCCTGAGTGGATTTAAAGGATTCCATGGCACCTATCAGAAAGAGTAGGTGTCCTTTATTTATATACAAAACAAACTCTTACTTGCAACATATTTACAAATGTGTATATATATATATATATATATATATATATATATATATATATATATATATATAAATCTGTTTACACATATTCATAATTTTCTTTACAGTCATACTAAATTTTCATCCCCTTTAGACCCCCCACTCCTTTTTCCATAACTACCATCTGATTTTACTTAATATTGTTGCTAAAATCCATTTACCATTAAACATAATTTATTATTTCATTCAATATAACCCATATGACAGAAATGAACTTTTTATCTATTCAAAAAATTCTTTACTTCTATTCTTATAATATCCATATTTAAACATATTCATGTTTATTTTATCCACTTCTTTTGTATATTCGGAAGAACCTTCTTTACATAGTTTTCCTTATAATCTTTTCATTATTTTACATTTCAAAAACACATGTTCCCTAGTTTCTTCCATCCAACAGTGTCAACCTACTCTATCACTTTTCTTTTTATATGGCATATTTCCTTTACTGGCAGTATATCTATTACCAGTCTCCACAAAAATCTTGACATCCTGCTTTCTGACACTTGGTTCATATTTTTATAGTTTTAATTTTTTGATCTTTTAAAATTTTCCATGGTTTTACATAGTAGTGTTTTATCATTACATTCTTATAAAATACTATTCTGTCTTTTTCTGTATCATCAATTTTTATTTTTCACAAAAATGTTTTTTCTTGGTAACATTTTATTTTTTCATTTATACACTCTCTCTTTTACTCTTTTTTTACCATACCCCAAAATTTATCATACTTTTATTTAAACAATTTTACTACTAATCTCTCATCATTTCTAATTTATTTCACATACTATCACATTCATAACTAATGCAAAGCGTATACAACTCATTGGACATCCCTGACTTACATCAATCTTCATATGTACCTTTTGGCTTAATTGGCCATTTACAAGTGTATTTATTTTATTTTTACTATATGCTGACTTACATAATTTCCTAAATTTCTCACTTATGTTTTTTCATTATTACCCATAAGATTTCATGTCCAATTGTATCAAATTCCTTATTAAGGTCTCCTGGCATGATTTTCATATCATCCACAATTTCTGTAACTATTATTAATAACTCTTGACCAACCTTCCCCTTTAAACTATATATACTATCTTCTATAAGGTTTTTCATTTTAATTTCAAGTTTTTTGTATTACTTTGGTAAATATCTTATAATCATTATTATTCAATACTATTGGTATCCAGTTTTTTTAATTGACTTCTCTCTTTCTTCTTCCCTATGAATATAAGTATTCCACTACATAATTCTTTACACACACAACCTTCATTTAACCATTTATTCAAAATCTTTAAAAATATATGTTATTGCCAGCCCCTTAAAAATGTATACATTTCATACCCTGTTGAATCTGTTCCTGCAGCCAAATCTATATTTACTTGTCCTAATACTTTATCCAACTCATTTAAAGAAATCTGCTTTTCCAGCTCTCTGTCTCTTTTCTGTTAACTTTTTTTTTTGCATTTACATTTTAAAGCCTTTGGTGCATGGCAAATATGTTTTTTACAACCTTCTTTTTTCTTTTAAACATTTTGTGTACATATTATACTACATCATTTATAATTTATTCTTGAGTTCTATTTCTTCTTTTAATTTTTTTTATTTCTGTCATTATGCTACCATCTTCCTTTACTAATCTACTTAATTAACTGCTTCTCTTTTTCCTTGTAAAATATATTTGCTTACATAACTATTCTTATATTTTTATTGATTTCTTTCATATAATTTTTTTCATTGTCAAAGTACTTTCCACCATTATGTTCTAAATCTTCCAATGTATCATATGTGCTTTTATATTTTTCTTTCTCTACTTTTTTCACATCATAATGCCACTGTAAATAACATTGTTTATATTTTTCCTTAAATATCATCCACCATTCAGATGAATTTTTATAAAATGTTCTCATAATAATATCTTTCCATAACCGCAGTGCTAGCCTCTTTCCTTCTTCATTCCATGCTTTCTTGTGTATCCTTTTTATTTGTTTGCCTATTTTTATATATTCCTTGTTTTCCGTTATCTCTAGCCATACTGCAAGTTGATCAGAAGATCCTGTTTCAGCTACCTCCCCTTCTCCTATAAGTACACCGTGAGGTACTATAAAGTAATCTATTTCAGTTCTACATAAACCCCTTTTGTAAGTCCATGAGGTTTTGCCCTAAACTTCTAACTTACCACCACTTGTAACTTCCAGCATTTTTCTTATATAATTTCCTTTGTTTTTATGCTTGCCTCTTAAGTTACAATTAAAGTATTTTGTTATTATATCAATGCATGGTCTAAAATCTAATGAAATAAGTTTTCCCTTTCTTTACAATTAGTATAAGCATATAATGTTATAATTCGGTATTCTTGTTATTTCTGTTTAATTCAGCAGTGGTTAATGTTACATCTCTTTATTGTATCTCTACATAATACAGCTATTCGAGAACATCTCTCATTTCTGAAATTCCAGATTCTTTCCTCCCTGTAGTTTCTCTGGTTTCAATATTTCTGTATTTGTTAAAAATCTTGTGTCTTTTAATATAATTATGTCTACATCACATGTATTACACCACTCCAAAATCCTTAATCTTCTTACTATATTCTTAATAGTATTCACAGTACAATTTTAATTTTCCCTTTTCCTTAGATTCATTATTTCACAAATTCATAGCTAATTTGTAGATAATAGACCATTCTAAGCAGAGCCAATTTTCCTCCCAAAGGTGTGAATCAAACACTGTACCCTGTGTCTGTAATTCAAACATCTTGCCCATTATGCCAACCCCAATCATTAGCTGTATATATTATTTTTTATCCATTTCCTTTCTTTTTTCTTTTGTACTTATCCATTTCAATTTTCTTTTCCTGTTTTTTTACCCTTTTATCAATAGAATTCTTGTTTTCTTTTATTGTCTTCCAATTTATATCTTCTTCTACCCTTTTATCAATAGAATTGTTGTTTTCTTTTACTGTCTTCCAGTTTATATCTTCTTCATCACTTATTTCAGAACCTTCTTCTATGTCCTCTTTATTATTTTTTTCTCATCTAATTTTTCTTCTATTTCTACTTTTTGTTGTGTCTTTTCGGCTTTTCCCGGTTAGGGGTCACCACAGCTGAACTCCGGTCCGCTAATGATTGGTAGTTGATTTTTACATGCCGAGTTACCAGCCCTGACGCACAACCTTCCAAGAAGGTACACCCATTCACACATGTCTCCACGCAGAAGATGCTCTAGCTGAGAATTGAAGCAGACAGCGTCTTACTGTGAAGCGACAACGTTACCGCAGCACCACTAAAATTTCTTTTCGTTGTTCATTTTCTTCTCTTTCTTTTTTTTTTCTCTTATTTTAATTTTTGCAGTCCTTCCACAAATGTCCAATTTTGTTACATTTATAACATTTCAATTCACATTTTGTGTATCATGTCCTATGTCCCCTGAAATGTAATGTTTTCTTTTGTTGCACTTACTTAGTTACTTATCAAAAGTCCCTTTCCACAAAAAAAATATGTTTTGGGTTGTCCCAGTATTTTGACACCCCTATTCCCCTTCACATTTATCATGCTTGGTATATGTATATTTTTTCTCTTTCTATTTTTAACACAGTATTACAATCCCAGCCACCACTCCATAAACCTCTTTTCTCATAAACTTATGCAGTGTCCAGTACTTCTTATAAAGTTTTCAAATGTCTTTTTAAAGTCTTTCTTTCTGACTCTGTTCAAAATTGTACACAAAGTTTCTTTTTTGTTTCCATGTTAAATGCTTTAATCACATAAGGAGTACATGGGTTATATATTATTTGTCATTTTCTCAAAGTAAAATTGTCCATTGAAAAAAACAGTCTCAAATATAATGTTACAAAATGTCTCTTTTAATAAGAATAAATGCTCTTATCTCAAGTCTTTTATACCCAAAGGAGCCATTAAATTGTCCCACACTTCATACTGTTTGCCTTCTTTACTTTGAATCCTTCCCAAATACTTTTGTTTTTCATTTTCTTCTGCCTTCTTTTCTGCTACTCCCCTTTTGCCTTATTTTATTTTCACTGCATGTTTTCTTTTCCGTCTCACCACTACTCTTCAGGATTGTCTCTGCATCCTCCTTTTGCATTTTTTCCATAATGTCTCTCCAGGAAATATCCTGTTCATTTTCTGCCTCACTCAGCATCACCATTATTTTAATTTTATCATCCTGCAGCCTTCACAACTAGAGGGCTGTAATTATACATCCATCATTTGCTGACTCATCTCCATAAAACAGATTTCTTTCAAACATCTCCTCAGAATCCTGCTTTCTCCTCCATTTCTCTCACCACAACATCATCATCTCTCTCCATCTTCCTCCCTTTTTCAGCAGGCACCCTCTGTGTCTGGAACAGAAACAGGAGGTGCTCCTGCGAAATGGGTTCCATTCCCAACAATGATGAGTAGGGAAGTTCCCTGATGCCCTGGCCAAATTTCCCCTAGTAGTATAAATACCATCTCGAGTCTTCCCTGAAAAGAGACTGCTAGCCTAGTGGGAATAACTCAGTCAACAAAGGATAAATAAGTAAATTAGAAATATGTGATCTAACTTAGCTCAGAAATTCTTATCTGCTAGTTATGTTAACTTGGTTTAGCAATGGTTTCCCAATCCCCCTCCCCCCATTCCCCACTCCAGCATGGGCTAGTAAAGGACACAATCAAAAATGTTCAAAAAAAAAAAAAAATAGCTCAGCAAGTTGCTGGTTTGGTCTTCTGATTACAACCAGATGGTTTGATGAAGCCATCTACAGTCACAAAAGTTGAGAGCCTTGTTTGTACTAAGGTTATTAAAAGCTTTCTGCTGTATTTTTATTATTCTTTTTTGTTAAAATGTGCGCACACACACACACACACACACACACACACACACACACACACACACACACACACACACACACATGAAACCTAGCACTAATTATAATGTCTGCTTTTTAACTTTTTGGCTGTGCTGTGATATTTATTTAGTTGTTTTAACATGACTGTTTTGCTAGGCACCAGTGTTACCCCTTGAGACTCGAAAAGTTGTTTCATTACAGATAATTTGCTGTATTCATTTACTAAAGCTATAAATAACCCATACATTGTTATGTCATTTGAAAAGTAAAGTAATATGGGTCAGGATATTTTAAACTGGAGCATATCCTGCCTTTCTTTAAGTATAAGGAATGTAATTTTAATAAATAAAATCCTGTTCACCACTCTTTGTTTTAGTTAAAAATCCAATTGAAGCAAGTGTTCTGTTGGCTGAAGCATCTTTGGCCCGCAAGCAGCGGAAGTGTCATGCCACATTTATTCCGTTGATGCTGAGTGAGATGCCCCAGCCTGGTGAGCTTGTGGGACTAGATGCAGAGTTTGTTACTCTTAATCAGGTAAATAACATTTTGGAAGACAGACAGAGTTATGAAAATTTTAACTGCTATTGGTAATAAGTTTGTAGAAACAGAGCATGCTGCCGAAAATATATAACTCAGTTGCTTGTATTTTCTTTTTAGATGTTTTTACTTTTGCTTTAGTATCACAGAAAAGAATATAAGCTTGGAAAACTATATTTTCTTTCATCTCTGTGGAAGAGAAGCAAATAGCTCCATCACTATTATGATATAACCTGAAAACTAAGAGTAGTGAGTTTGGGGCAGTAGTTACCTGAACTTTGTACAGTACAAGTTAAAAGTACAAGGACTGTTGTGATAAATTCATGGTCACATGAAATCCTTTATGTTATTGGCAGAATAAATTTAACTCGAGTCTTAAACAGACTCAGTTGAAATGACAAAAAGTGCAATATTGTTGCATTCAGTAAACAATCCCTCCCTCCAACTTATACTATAGACAACACCCTTCTTCAAAATGCAAATACAGTGAGAAATCTTGGAACATTGATGTATAGTTCTCTCTCATTTAAACAGCATGTTGCAGTGGTGTTTAGAAAGTTTTTTTTACTTTGCACAACTCATTGTAAAAGGGGGGTCTGTATCATAACATCGAAGTGTAAAAACTTCAAATGACATCGAAAGCTGAAAACCCAGAAGACTGAGAACAGCGATTGTTTTCCCAGGGAAAATAATCGCTGTTCCAGCACGAAACACACAAATACTACAAACTATTTCTTATGTGGGAGACTTCGCCCCCCACACATATCCTACTTAAATATACCAACTCCGAAATCGCACCACAGTGGAGATAATAGCGAAACCGCGGAAAGGGCCCACCAAATTCTTTCCCTGGGAAAGAATTCCATGTTCCGCGGCTTCGATATTCTCAGTCTTCGATGTTTCAGTTTCGATGTTATAGCATTCGAAGTGTTTACATTTCGATGTTATGACATAGACCTGTAAAAGGTATATCTTTGAGATCTAAATAAGTTCTTGCCCCTTTGCATTCTGCATTGATTAGGCCCATCATAGAATACAATGCCCCCTTTGGAATGCATCTCACCAGACAAGTCAAGCAACTTGAAGGATCTAAATAAAAAGATCAAAGCCTTAAAAACCTTGGCTACCAGGAAAGACAGGAAGCTCTAGCCCTGTGTTCAGTATCCTGTAGATTCCTAAGTGGTAATATGTGCCTCACTTGTCGGGCCACAAGGATGCAGTAGTTCAAGACCTGTTATACCTTTATAAATCAAACAGTCCTACAAATACTAGGACCAAAGACATAAATCTGCTTTAACAAATAAAACAAGGTCACCAGTGTCTGTCTCTTTTCTGGAACAAACCTACTCTCCAAGTTAGTTAAGCAGTATGGTTCACTGTCTTCCTTCAGAAGCAAGCTAGATAATTGGATGGGCATTAATAAATTCACTCCTGTTATGACTGGCTTATCCCTCATTGTAAAGTGAGTGAAGGCTTATGATGGGTTCTGGCAAGGTGTTAATGGCTTCCTGACCCAGTTGCCTCATATTTTGCCTATGAATACTGCACAGCCTTTAAGAGGCAAACAACAAATTCACTGTATCATGCAGGACCTGGGATTCAACTCTACCATTGCCACCTGCACAATTATGAATGAACTTCTATTCATATGTTGCAGTGTGTGAGTCCACCTCTGGCTGACTATGTCTGGCCAGTGTACCAAAGTCTAAAAGCTACTGGAAGGTACATGCAATGGCTCACATCACTCAGTGTATGTCGGCCATAAATAGACGTCAGGTATAAACAGACGTCAGCATGTACCTACCTCAGAACTTTTCTGCCACCTTTCCAACTGCCAGCTGAGGTTGTCGCTCGCCAGAGAACTCACTTTTGTGCTTAAGATAAGTAAGCCGTAGGGTTTTTTCTTTTCCTTTTGGCTACTGTGTTGTTTTTTTTCTTGTGAGTACATGTCAGCTAGGAAGCGCAAGTGTCAGTGTGGAAGGCAGATTCCACATAAAGACTCCCACGAGCTTTGCTTATTTTTGCTTAGGCTCAGACCACAATCACACATCCTGCAATATTGGCAAGGCTTTTGTTCCTAAAATCTTCCATGGCTGCTTAGTGTCCCATAGGTTATATTTGGAGAATCAGCACCTTAAGGGCTTAGCTTGAGACATGGAAACGACATTGGGCCCTTCAGAAGAGCCACAACTCAAGAAGGCCAAGAAGCCTTGACATGATCCTACAGTTACTCCCTCTACTCTGGATGTCCCTCCGGCTGATGAAGGCCAAGAGGCTGCTTCGGAATCTGCAGAGCTGCCTTTAATGGGTACCTCAGTGGATGCCATCAAGGAATCCATAGACACGTCCCAGAGGGTTTCAAAGGTGTCCAATTCGGGCGCCGATGGGTTGGACCACGGCTTGTTATGATGCAGATTATGGTTCATGAAGATGTTGTTATGGATGTCGTGGAATGCCTCCCAAGGTCAGGTCCTTCTTCCTTTTTTCAGCTGGTTCCTGAGGCTCCAAAGAAGAGGAAACTAAACACATTTCCCTAGCTCCTCAGGACCAGGCTTCTGATCAAACTCCTGACTGGCAGGCCTTTACCCAAGGCTTCTTTAATGCCTTCATGGTCCTTCGCAAGCCGTCAGCCCCTTCTTTTCTGGCACAGGCCCTTTCTCCTTTTACCACTTTGAAGAGGCCTGCAGATGATGTCTCTTCTGAAGAGGAAGATTCACCAGAGGATGAATCTATTGTGTATTCTATTCAAATTGCCTATCCTTTGGGTTATAATTCCCCAGAGGAAGAATCTAATGGTAAGGATTCCCCTGGGGAGGATATTTCCTTTGGAGAGACTGTTTTGAAGATGAAGGACTTCTTTAGGTGGGATTGCTGCCAGGTTTCTGAGATTCAAAGGAAGGTACTATGACCACCTACAGATGGAATCCCCTAACCCTTTGGCCATCCCTCCAGTCCTGCCGGTCTTCTTGGATGCCTTCACAGCAGCTTCCAAGTGCCCAGATTCCTAGCCTCCAGATTCCAAGTGCCCTGACAGATTTTACAGGGTGCCTGAATATGCCAAGTTCCTTTATAAGGCACCCTCGACTGACCCAGCCACTATATCAGTGGCAGCAAATAAACCTTCCAAACTTTTACCCTCATCCCCCTGCTTCCCTCTGATAAGGAAAGCAAGGTTATGGAGAGGCTGGGGAAAAGTGTATACTTCTACAACCTTGGCCTATATAGCAATGAATTATCAGACTCACATGGCCAAATATTCCCTGGCTCTTTTGGCTGATGGAGTGAAACTCCTATCAGAGCTTCCAGATTCTCCCAACAAAGCCAAGCTTTTCAACATTCTTAATTCCTGCTTCCAGATTACTAGGCACTCCATCAAATGCAGTTATGATGCAGTGGAGGCTTCAGCTAGGGTTGCAGCTATGGGGTCGGTCCTGAGAAGGTATTCATGGCTTAGATTATCAGATGATATCAAAGCTAAACTCATGGATGCCCCTCTGGACAACAAGGCCTTGTTTGGCACTGCAGCTGCAGAGCTGTTTAAAACTCTTCAGGAAAAGGGGAAGGAACTCCAGGATTTAAAACACATATTTGTCTCTCCTGTCCCCTGCTTCTAGAGAAACTATTCAACCCAAACTACCTTTGTTAGAAAGGCAACTAAATCTCTCCCATCAAAAGGTAAAAAGGGATGCTAAGAGACAGGCTCCTTCTAAGTCTCCTACCTCCACACCCTCTCCGAAACAACCTTTTAGGCCAAATCTGGTAGCCTGTGACAACCAGGTCCCAGATCCATCTACCTCCCTTTCTATTCACCTCTCTTTCCCTCCCAGCTTGGAAACAGATTACCCAGGACTCTTGGGTCCTTTCCATCATTGACCAAGTTACTTCATGGTATGGGAAACCCATCCTACCTTCAAGGGGATCCCACAACCCCCACAGGACCAAATGGATTTTTTCTCACTAGTCCTCTCTTCTTTCTCAGGGCACTAGCCAGGCGGTGCCACCCACTCCAAGGTGAAAAAGATTTTACTCTATGATGTTTCTGGTCGCAAGAAAGAATGGCCTTTGGTGGCCCATCCTAGACCTATTTCATCTAAACACTTTTCTGAAAGTTCCCACCTTTTACATGCTGATCCTTCCTACTCTACTCCCTCTGATTCTTTCCCAGGCCTTCACGGTGTGACTGGACATAAAAGATGCTTACCTTCATATTCCCATTTACCAATGGTTCAGGAGATTCCTTCACTTTTCTGTGTCTACCTATCATTTTCAGTTTTATACTTTGCCCTTTGGTCTGTCTATGGCACCAAGGGTATTCACAAAATATTTAGCCCCTGTTATAGCCCACTGTAGACTGTAGGGCATACAGATATTTCCATACTTGGACAACCTGGTCCTCCAGGCCCTATCACCAGAAATACTGCTGGACAATCTTTCCTACACATTGTCCCTTCTGAGAGGGCTAGGGTTTACCAGCAACCTCCAAAAGTCTTCCCTGACCCCCTCCCATGATCATGTCTTCCTGGAGTGCAGGATCCTGACAAGTGCAATGATAGCTTGGTTTCCCCAGAAAAGATCCTGTCACCTCATATTTCCAGGATCCAATACCACTTCAGTCCCTGACTGCCAAGGAGTTCCTGCACCTTCTGGGGTTCATGGCTTCAACTGTTCCAATGCTTCCCTTTGCCAGGCTACACATGAGGACATTTCAGTGGTTCCTGAGGAAAAATTTGGAAGCAACACTCTCACCCTCTGGAATGTTATCCCCCCTCCTACCCTGTTTGACAAAGGAGTTAGAGTGGTGGATTTTCCAGGTCACTAGAAGTCCAGGCCTACCCCTTCAACCACTCCCACCCTCCCAGGATCTGTACATGGATGCACCAGACACAGGATGGGGTGCAACTCTAGGAAACTGCAAGGTCAGAGATGTGTGGTGCCCTCCTCAGACAAAAGAACATATCAGCATAAAGGGAATGAGAGTTTTGATCTTTGCCCTCAAAATCTTCAAGTCCAGGATTTCACTAGGGGGTCCTAAGGTGGTTCACAGACAATACGACAGTCCTGTGGTACATCAACAAGCAGGGAGGGACAAAGTCCTATATCCTGTGCAGACTGGCATTGTGTGCCTGGGAAACAGCCCAGCAGAGTCTTGTCTCACTCCAGGCTGTTTACATTCCCTCTGCTCGGAATGTGATGGCAGACACTCTAAGCAGGTGTATGACTCAATCCCACAATTGGGTGTTGAACAAGGATGTGTTTCTGGACCTTGTTCATTGATGGGGTATCCCTCAGATAGATCTTTTTGCCTCCCCCATGAACAAACAGCTTCCCAAGTATTGTGCCAGGACTCCACATCCTGGGGCATGGAAGGTGGATGCTCTATCCTTTCCATGGAAGGGGGTGTTTCTGTAAGCATTCCCCCCTTCCCACTCATTCAGAGGGTTCTGCTGAAAATTCAGTGGGAACAACCAAAAATCTTGCTGGTGACCCCCTTTTGGCCAAGACAGCATGGGTTCCCCCATCTTCTACATTTAACCAAGGGCAATCACAAGTTACCCCTCAGGATGGACTTACTCACACAGGACAAGGGAACTGTAGTACATCCGCAAATGTCAACCCTAAACTTGACTCTGTGGGTGATGGGGCTTTGATCCTCTTTAGACACCTTTCCACTGAGGATGTGCTACAAGTTCTGCAGGAGGCCAGAAAACCTACTACTAGGAAATCGTATGTCTCCAGATGGAAGAGGTTTTCCTTCTGGTGTCTTAAAAAACATCTGCAATCATTGTCTGCAGAGGTGCCAGTGGATGTTCTTCGTGTTTCATTGTTGCAGTCATCACATTTGGGTTATCTCCTTGCAGTAGTCCTCAGTCAGCCTGATTATCAAAGTCTTGGGTCCTGCTTCAGTTGCTGTCTCATCTTCCATGACGTAAGGTAGTCAGAGGTATAAAGCATACAGCCGACGCCATTTACATCAGTCTTTCTTGCCGTGCGGTGCCCGAAGCAAAAGCATTTCTCAAGTTCCGGTCGGCTGACTCATGAAATTTTCGTTTTCAAGTTTCAGAACCGAAGTCTTCAACTAAGCTAAGTACCCCGTTGGGGAAACATTTTCTTGCTCTAAACCGATGTCACTAAAAGTTAATAATTGTATTTCTTGTAGAAAGCAAATACCTCATAAATATTTTCATTCGTACTGCATTCCTTCCTTAGGCCCTGACCACGATGTACCTCGTTGTCGGTTATTTGCCTTATTTAAACAATGAACTATTTATTGTCGGTTTATTTACGCTTCTAAATATTTTGGTACTCTGTTCAATTATCCAAATATGGCTTCGGTAAGCCACCTGATTATTGACATTCTGAAAAAAACGCAAAGAAATACACAGAGACAGACCGCATAGTTCCAAAGCTGCCGACGACACTTCTCCTAAGCTAGTCGCCAGTTCGCTGGTACTCAGTGAGGTGCTTTGGCAGCCCCTGATACCAGCTACTTCAGATTTGCAGGCCTCTACTGAGAACCGTTCAGAGTCCATGAGATGTTTCAACTGTGGAACCTGCGGATGTCTCTACCTTGGATGGGTTGGGAGCCGCTGTGCAGGCACTGGCTTCTGAGGGTGTATTCAGTCCTACTGACTTGCCATCTTCTTCTTCAAGGCCTAAAACTCAATCCATGCCTAGAAAACCAACGCCCAGACCACATGGTCAGGCCTCTATGCCTAAAAAAACAAATAATAAGAATGCCTGAAGACCTCATTACTGTAATCAGGGGAAGCCACCCTTCCCACTCTAAGAGACCTAGGACTGAGTTTCCTTATGATTCTTCTGATCAGGACTCATTTCTGTTTCCTCGGATGACCAGGGTTTACCCTTATCTATTTATGAGGATTCTGATGCAGAGGACTGTATTCCCTCTGCTTCCCCTCCAGATGATTTCTCTTTTGGTGAAACCGTGCATACTCTTAGGGAGCATTTTCGCTGGGAAAGCCAGGATTACTCTGACTCTAAAAAGAGGCTTTTGGGAATTCTTACTCCTGCCCCAACACAGGCCTTTAGCTATCCCCCTTGTACTGGACATTGTTGATGATGCTTTTTTGGAATCTAGCTTGGCCCCTGACTCTTTACATCCTGCTCCCAGAAAACCTGATAGATATTACAGGGTTCCTGACTCACAAGTTCCTCTTTACAAATCCTACTGCGGATCCTGAGACCATTTCACAGGGACCCAAGGGCATTAAGGCTACTACTGCCAAAAATCCTACCCCATCTGATAGAGATTCCAGGGTGCTGGATAGATGTGGTAAGAAGGTATACACTTGTGCAACCTTGGCTATTAGGGCCTTAAACTGCCAGTTTCATATCATAAGTTTCATAAGTATCAGCAGCATATTATTGGATTGCTTAAACAGAAAAATTATGTTGATCCCTGACTGTGCTGAAAATAAAGATTTACAGGATTTAATGCATTCTGCTGAACAAGAAGGAAACATACTTAGCAGTGTGGGTTTGATTCACTAGAGGCATCCTGCAGGGCTGCTGTCACTGGGTCTGTACTTAGAAGGCATGCTTGACTTAAGGAGCAATCTTTGCCAGATCATGTTAAAGCTAAACTGCTGGATGCTCCCTTAAATCAAGACTGCCTGTTTGGCAACAAAGCAGAAGAAGTACTTAAAAAGATGGAGGAAAAAGCTAAATCTATGCAAACTGTTAAAGATTTCCTGCAAGTGTAGTCTCCCAGATTTAGTAGGCATTGGCCCTCTAAAAATTGGTCCTTTCCTGCCTCTTCCAGGCCTTCTCAGTCCAAACCAAGAACCAGCAGAACATCCTGGCTTCAGTCACAAGGTACTCACAGGATTAAGCAGTGGGGGGCTCCCACTTCCAAAGCTGGGAGTGGTAAGACTCCCCCCTATGGTAAAATGTCTCAGTGACTTAACTTTAAATCTTTCAAGCCCTGCACAACTGACTGTTCCTTTAGGGGCAAAGATTGCCCTGCAGTCAAAAAATTGGTAACTCATTACCCAGGACAAATGGGTTTTAAATATAGTTTCCCAAGGATACAGATTCCACTTCCACTCCTTATCAACCCCAAATGATTGGCCAGATCTACCCCCAAATCAGTGAGCAGAGGCTCACAAGCAAATTCTCTCTCTCTTAAGCATCAGGGCTATTCAACCTGTTCCAGAAGAGGAAAGGGGACAAGATTTTAACTCAAGACTTTTCCTGGTGCCCAGAAAAGACAACTCCTGGCATCCTATCCTGGACCTCTCTATCCTAAACACATTTTTGGTGATCCCAAAATTCAAGATGCTAACTCTTCACCAGCTGCTTCCTATGCTAGGCAAGGATGCCTGGTTGGCAGCACTGAATTTAAAGGAAGCCTACCTGCACATCCCAATAAGGGAATCTTGCAGAAGACACCTACGCTTCAAAGCAGGCTACATGCACTATCAATTCTCTGCACTGCCCTTTGGCTTATCTACTTTGCCCAGGATATTCACAAAGTGCCTAGCTCCAATCATTGAATTTTGCAGGCAAAGAAATATCCAAATATATCCATACCTGGATGATTGTCTAATTCAGGCAGAAAGCCAGGACATACTATTGAATCATCTAGCGTTTGTACAGAAATTGCTAACTTATCTGGGGTACAACATAAACGAAAAGAAATCACATCTTGTACCCTGCCAACACATTGTATTCCTGAGAGCAAGCTTGAACACAACTTCCCAGATGGCTTCCCTCACACCAGAGAAACAAGTTCATTTGACAGCCTACTTCAAACTACTGGCCACAAAGACCCAGCTATCTGTAAGGAAAATACTGCAAGACCTGGGGTTCATGACCTCCTGCATTCTCCTAATTCCATATGCAAGACAGCATATGAGGAAACTACAATGGTATGTAAAAAGCCTATGGTGTCAACATTCTCAGGATCTAGAAGCAATGATTCCTGTCATACCTTGTCTATAGATAGAGTTCCTTTGGTGGGCAGAGGCCTGCCAGCAAAACAAGGGACTGCTATTCACTCTACCCCCTGCTGCGCAAACCCTAACAACAGACACATCAGACTATGCATGGGGGGGCTCACTTGGCAGGGAAGTGCATTCAGGGCAAAAGGGACCCAAGTCAAATGCACCTGCATATCAATCAAAAAGAAATGTTAGCTGTACAGAATGCTCTGACAGCCTTCAAGGATCACATTCTTCCAGGGCAATTAATGGTAAAGACAGACAACACCACTGTTATGTAGTACATAAACAAGCAGAGGGAACCCACTCATGTCCTCTCTGCAGACTAGTCATGGCTCTGTGGAACACAGCGTTGAGCTACCAAGTGCACCTACAAGCTCAATTCCTGCCAGGAAAGCTAAATACACTGACAGACGAACTAAGCAGAAATCTCATGGATCCACACAAGTGGAAACTGGAACCAAAGGTATTCAGCATGTTGAGGGAGCCCAGATATAGACCTGTTTACCTCCCCCAGAACTACCAAGTGAAAAAATTCTGCACAAGGACTCCCCACAAACAAGCTTGGAAAGTGGATGCCCTGTCCTTCACCTGGAAAAACCTGAAAGTTTACGCCTTTACCCCTCTGCCTCTCCTCTCCAAGGTACTACTAAAGATCAAACAGGACAAACCAAGGACGATACTGATTGCACCAGACTGGCCACGCCAGCACTGGTACCCACTTTTGCGCAGTGTGTCACTGCTGGCACCATGGCACCTGTCTCAGACCCCTGCCCTGCTGTCCCAGCAGGAGGGCCAGATTCTACACCCACAGCTTCAAATCCTAAACCTGGCAGCCTGGCTAATTACCTGATCTCTCCATTACCATCCCTCAGTAAGCAAGTGTTGGATGTCATTCTGGAGGCAAGGAGTCCTAGTAGGCGAAAATCCTATGCTGAAAAATGGAAAAGATTCTGTTCCTGGAACCAAACTCGGGATGGGCACAGCAGCGCCCAATTTACTTCAGATTCTTCAATACTTAACTGAGATGCTTCACAAGGGCCTTTCCTTTTCCTCCATCAAAATTCATGCCTCAGCCATTTCAGCTCATTACAACACAGAACCACCCCTCTTCTCTCATCCACTGCTGAAAGCAGTTCCTCAGAGGGGCCGAAAACTCAAGACCACCCAGGAGAGCCCCTACTCCAGCCTGGGACCTTAACTTTGTATTGGAAAAACTCACTCTACCACCTTTTGAGCCAGCTGCAAATGCAGAGTTGAAATTCTTTTCTTGGAAAATAGCCTTCCTTTTAGCCATCACTTCAGCAAGAAGGGTGTCTGAATTACAGGCCCTCATGGCAGTGGAGCCTTTCATCATTTTTCATGCGGACAGGGTGTCCCTTAGGACCAGTCCCTCCTTCATGCCCAAGGTGGTATCCAGTGTGGCCCTTAATCAGTCCATTCATTTGCCAACCTTCTTTTCTAATCCACAGAACAAAGGGGAACGAATACTGCACTCCTTAGATGTGCACAGACAACTTAGATTTTATTTGGACAGGACTAAACCTCTCAGGAAATCTGAGCAACTACTGGTTGTATTTGCTGCAGGGGCAGAGAGGAAGGCCATTTCAAAGCAAACCTTTTCTAAATGGATAGGCCATTGCATTCATTTCTGCTGTAAGCACCATGGGGGGATAAGACCACATTCAACCAGGGCTGCATCTACCTCTACAGCCTTTTGCAAAGGTGTCCCTACCAGAGACAACAACCTACAAGCTGCTACTTGGAGTTCTGTACATACCTTCACCAAACATTACCATTTGCCAAGTTTCTCTAAATCCAGAGCTGGCTTTGCCACTGCAGTCTTGCAGGGTCTTATAGCTGGTCTTAATGCTATCTAATTTCCTCCTCCCATCCTTAGCTTTGGGAATCTACCCAAATATGATGACTGCAACAGTGAAACACGAAGAACATGGTACAGTTGTGTACACTTACCATAAATGTAGATATTCGAGTGTATTCACTGTTGCAGTCCTAGTTACCCTCCCTCCAGCCCCCTGGCTTCTATTGGCTCTACCTCTATTCTTGCTTACTATGCTTAAAGCTTTTTAGTGTATTTACTTTTTTATTGGAAGTGTAACCTTGTATATATAATTGCTTCCCATTATGGGGGCACCTGACATTTGGAGCAAGAAAAACTGATGTAATGGCATCGGCTGCATGCATTATACCCCAGACTACCTGATGTAATGGAAGATGAGACAGCAGCTGACTCAGGACCCAAGACTTTGATAATCAGGCTGACTGAGGGCTACTGCAAGCAGATAACCCAAATGTGATGACTACCACAGTGAATACACTCGAACATCTACATTTATGGTAAGTGTACACAACTTTACTTTTTCTCTTACCTGTGTGAATTAATGAAGAGTGGCTTGTCATGTTCCTTAGTCAAGGCACATCTCTCTGCCATTTCAGCATGCTTACTTATGTCTCCTCCCTTGGCTTCAAGGTTGGAAGTCGAACTGCTCCTAAAAGTCATCCTTCACATTAGACCACCAAGGAAACTAGTGCCTCCACCTTGGGATTTCAATTTTGTCCTGGAAAAACTTACCCTAGCCCCCTTCAAAGCAGCAGTGCCATCCTCCCTGCAACATTGCATATGGAAAACGATTCTCCTAGTGGCTGTTAACTCTGCCAGAAGGATTTCTGAGCTGCAATCCCTCATGGGCCCCCTTCTCCCTTCACTGTCTTTCATGGAGACAGGGCTTCTCTTCAGAATAAACCATCTTTCATACCCAAGGTGGTAAATGAGTTATCCCTGATTCAGGCTGTTAATCTCCCTACTTTCTTCCCTTGTCCCCAATCTTCCAGTGAGAGAATTCTCCACACATTGGACATTCACAGACAACTCAGATACTTGCTTGAGCAAAACCAAGCCCATCCATAAGTCTGACAGATTGTTTGTCTCTTATCACAGAAGGCCTCTGGGCCAACCTGTTTCAAAGCAAACTATTTCTTCTTGGATCTCTGAACCCATTTCTTTCTGCTACTCAGCCAGTGGAAAGGATATGTCTTCCCCTATAAGGGCACACTCTACTAGGGCTGTGTCCTCTTCTGGGGTCTTCATTAAAGGATTGATACAGCTTCTATCCTGGAGGCAGCTACCTGGTCCTCTGTTCATACTTTCACCAAACACTGCAAATTGGATGGTATTTCCAAGTCCAGAGAGGGGTTTGCCAGATCTATTCTCCATGGCTTTGTGGAAAATGTTTCTACGCCTCCTCTGCATGAGCTTTGCATTCTCCCTCATGTTATAAATACTGCAGCGTATGAATAGAAGGGCATTGAACAGTTGTGTAAAATCTTACCATAACCACATATGTCTTTCTGTTCTATATGCTGCAGTATTACTCCCCCCCCCGGCCTTCCCCGGATGCTTGCCTGATCCCTGGTTATATGTTGCTCACCTTTATCAGGCCGGTGCTTTGCGTTTTTCAGTTCTGAGGTAGGTACGTGCTGACGACCGCTGTATACCCAATGTCTGTTTCTGGCTGACGTACACTGAGTGATGTGCGCCATCACAACATAGCTTGCAGTAGCTTTTAGACTTTGGTATACTGGCCCAGACATATGAGTCAGCCAGAGATGGATTCCCACATGTTATGAATACTGCAGCATATAGAAGTGAAGGACATATATAGTTATGGTAAGATTTTACACAGCTATTCTTTCTGAGTAGGTCACTTAAATAAATGCTGATCTGCTGGATTATCCCTGTAAGATGCCATTTTGGTTTAATGATCCGTAATACAATGATAAAAAAACAGGCAAAGTAAATAAAGTGCTGTAGTTGAATATTTGGTAGTTATGTCAAGCTAAGTGTTAAGAGTTTCTAGCAGTTCATTTTTCTTTCTTTCTTTCTTTAATGACCTTGGGTAGCATATACATCAAAACAAGTCTTCCTGTTGTAAGTGAGAACAGAATTTGTATTTTGCCAGAAATCTTAAACAGATGATTACCTTTTTAGTTTCAGAAAGGCTAAACAGATATACTTGTGTAATCTTTATTAAATGTTATGACATACAGGGTCAGATTCCAAAACACTTGCTGTCAGTTTATTTGTGTCTTTTGGCTTTTCCCGGTTAGGGGTTGCCGCAGCGGAACTCCAGTCTGCTAATGATTGGCAGTTGATTTTTACGTACCGGCTTGCCAGGCCTGATGCACAACCTTCAACGAAGGTACGCCCATTCACACATGTCTCCACGCAGAAGACACTGTAGCTGAGAATCGAACTGGACAGCATCTTACTGTGAGGCGACAACGCTACCACAGCACCACTACTGCACCAAAACACTTGCTGTCAGTAAAAGTGACAATTTACACAGATAGCAGGTCTTTGGAAACTGACTCCCAGTGTAAGCCTGTTTCCAGATGGGCCTTACACAGAATTAAGTGACTTACACTGATAGCAAGTAGATTGGAATCTGGGGAGACTTGTGCTGAAAGCAACCATTTTGTTAACTGGCACACCACCTGTAGCTCCCCTGTTCATACTTTCAAAGGTAGTCTAAAATCTCTGTCAATTTCTTTGAGACTGAAATTTGACTATGATGGCATCACTGTTCAAGGCAAGTGACAGAACATTGGCTGAAAATAACCAGCCAAAACGTCTTACTTTTTTAAGACACTTGGGAAGAAGTACGGACATACAAAGCTGGATAGCACAATATATTAAACAATAAAGAATCTTCTTGGATCATCAGGCTAGGTGCCTTATTCAAACCAGGCCTGAATGAGTTAAATTAATTTTTGGTTAGGATTAACTGATTAACTGATGAATCATTCTAATCAAGTTATCAAGCCTTTTGGCTGATTTGTGCATATAAGCAGAATTCAGGGTTTGCACTAATGAGCACATTTTGATGCACTGAAGAGGGCTTGAGTTTTAGCCGAAACCGGTTTGTTTGTTGTGGATATTTACTTTATGGGTTTGCCACAATAAACTTCTAAGACTTTTCATCTTTCTCTTGTGCTGGATATTTTTTGGACTTTTGGTATACCCCAATGGTGTTTGCAGCTCTTTGTCTGTACCTTTACTAAGCCTGTCTGTGTTGTATAAAGTTATGATCTGATGTAGTTTCTTCTATCCATTCCTCAATGGATGGGTCTTCAGATTCAAATTTGGCCAGTCTCAAGCTTTTGGATCCAGTGCTTAGGCTCCTCCCCTTACCCACAATCCCCTGTAAAGAGAAATATATCTCAGATCTCATTTGCTGCTTGTTTGTTACACACGTGATCCTTTCTGCTCAGGCTTATGTTTAAAGATGTGTGATTTTTGGGAGCTAAGGAAAAAGAAAAGGAAAGGATCAAGGAACAATTGAAGCTATCCCCAGATTGCTCTTATTCCTCTGCTCTGGCTCCCAGAGCTTTCAAATACATCAGATCTGGCCTTCACAACACAATCAATCCTCACTGAATCTGGCACACCTCCATTGTTGGAGCCATACTTTTCAAAGGAGCCCCTCTTCTCTAGCAGAGATCATTTCATATGATCTCCAGACCTTCCACCTTGACTTCCTCTCTTTACTCAGTTCGGTCCTCCATGAGTCTCTGTGATATTGATATGGATAGGATGATGAGGAAATTTCTCAGGACCCAAATCCATCTGGGTTTCTTTCCAGCTCCAGCTCCCATCAGAGCTGGGGGGACTGACCACTTCCCCTTATTGTTCCTTCCCTAATTCATGTGGCTGAGCTAAGGCTTTCAGATTCAAACATCTCCTAGTGTATACCTTGTTGGATCCAAAAACATGAACGACTTTGACTCTGGCAGATTTTCTGATTCGGTCAGTTCTGAACATTTTAAATCCTACTAAATCTCTTGTCTGAGTCATCTGCATCAGAACTGAGGGAGATGTCTTGGCTCCAAGACCCTGAGAGCTGTTCCTGTCTCTCTCTCTGAGCTTCAGTGTTAGCTCATCTCCCATGTCAGCCTTGGAGCCTAGCTGGATAGCTTCTTGAGACCAGTCTTCCTTAGGAGCTACATCCCCTACTGGAAGGGTCTCTGGTACTATTTCTGGCTCTGCTTTCAAGGCTTTCAAGAGAGTGCTGTATCATTCTATGGAGTAGATATTCCTTTCTGGGTCAGATCCATCCAACCTTCATAGGATTTCTTGGGTCCTGATCTTGCTGTTTATATCCCATCGGGGCAGCCAGTCTCCAAATGCCTTGAGCCCATTCCTTGCTGAGGACACCCTTTCAATTTCTGAGTCCTCTCCAGAACGTCCACTGGGGAGGTGTGTCAGAAGCACAGGTCCATACTAAGCATAATGATTCCCACAGGCATTACTGGCCATAGATAATGACTTCGATGAAGGGAGAAGGGTCTCCAAGATCCCTTCTTGATGATGTCTCGTTTGCAGAAATGTTAGAACTACTTAGTTTGAAAGGGAGGTTGTCCTCAGAAGTCCCTTTCCAAGAGGAGTTAATATATCTTGAGGCTTTTGGGGCTGGCACATGGTTTCAGAAAGAGGACTGTCTTCAAGTCAGTATATATACTTTTTTTAAAAAAACAAGAAATGTCTATTAAATTATTATGTATGACAGGCAATTTTACATTTATATAAATGAAAATAAACCACATTGACACAGTATTAGTTGAACACACACATCAATGTTGTTGAGATGAGAGCAGTCCACCTAGCATTACAGATATTCCAGGATGCTCTCCCCTCAGATGTGATTTTGATTCTGATGGACAATATGTCACTGGTCTCATACTTCAACAAACAGGGTGGAACACAACTCTACCACCTATGTTAAGAGGCCATGAATGTCTGGCAGTGAGTGATGTCTTCTCACTACTTCCTTATAGCAATTCATATTTTGGGGAAGTTCAATGTTCTTTTGGACAGGTTGAGTAGATCTTTCTCCCTCATGATGGGTTCCTTAGTCCAGCAGTAGTGGATCAGATATTTAGCCAATGGGGCCAGTCTTGCTGCTATCTTTTTGCTTTCCCCTACAGCACAGAGTGCAGCAAGTGCCTTGCCCTATTCCCTACAGGAGGGAGAGTCACTGAGGGATGCTGTGACCCACATTTGGCCCCCTGGACTCCTGTATGCCTTTCCTCCTTCCCCTCTGATACCAACATTTCTTCAGAAAGCATTGGCAAGAAAGGCCATAGTGGTCCTCCTTACTTCCTTTTGGCCTCAACAGGTGTAGTTTCCCTTTTCTGGCCTCATCTGGTTCACCCAGTCTGGGTGCTGGGCTCAACTCTAAATCTTCTGTCTCACTCCTTAGGGTTGCCTCATCTAGACATTCAAGCTATCATACTAACCACATGGTTTCTCAAATTCCAGTGATGGGCAAGCAGTCTAGGGTTTCTTCCCAAGTCATTAATATTTTGTCCTTTCTCAAAGACCTTCCACCAAGAAGATCTATAAGAGTAAGTGAAAAATATTCCCTGTCTGGGCTTCCAGCAAGAAATTATATCCTTTTTCAACCCCTGTCCAAGCCATTTTGGATTTTCTAGCCTCTCGTTCATGACAGAGACAGTTACTCCTGTATTAAGGTGCAAATAGCGGCTATCTCTGGCTTACATATCAAGGAGGATCCCTCTCCCATTGCCTCAGTTATACTGTCTAAAGCATTTCTGAGGGGGTACCTTCCTTCCTTCAGTCCCCACTCTGGGACCTGGCACTGCCCAGGATATTGCCATTCTGTTGCATGTCTTGACTAGTTCCCCTTTTGAGCTTGTGGACAAAATTAATTTAAAATTCTTGGAGTGGAAAACTTTATTTTTGGTAACTGTCACCTTTGCCAGGAAACTTGCAGAGCTTTACACCATATCTGCTTCCTTGAACCCTCCCAATTGTTCTAGTAACTGGGGCCTCTGTCCCATCCATTGAAGAATTGACAGAAGAGACAATATCAAATACAAAAGTTATGTACTTACCATAGTGATAGATCTGTGATGTCTGCTTCCCTTCTTCCTCAAATTTGCTCCTTCCTTATGCATTCCTTTAATTTTAGGTATGATAGCCAGTTTCTTTGTACTTTCTTAGTTGTTACAAGTCTGAAGGCAATCTTTCTTTCTCTAGTATTGGGGGCAAACTCTATCTCAGGTATCTTTCTCCTTACAGGGTATTATTGGTAATGGGAGGAGCCTGAGCTCTGGATCTGAAGCTTAACATTGGCGAAAGTCAGATCCAAAGGCCCATTTATTTAAGAAGGATGGAAGCAGACAGCACAGATCAATCATTATGGTAAGTACATAACTTAATTAATTTCCAGCCCTTATTTAGGTTCCTACACTACTCTATTGCTTTTAAAGTAATTATTGCAACAAGAGCTTCTTGGAGTCTTTTCTTTACCCACAAACTAACTGCAGGGGCTCTGTTTTCATGAAATACGTGTTTTTCGCATATTGCATTACACAGATCTATACCTTTTTAATTCTTGTCTTGCAAAGTTTTAATTTAATGGGATCTGTTTCATTCTCTTGAGCTGCTAGGACTGAAATACGAACTTTCAGTCTATTTGGCACTGATAAAACGTTACCAGGCTTTAGCTCCTCCCATTTATCTATAAAGTCTTCCACAGATCTTGTTTGCTGCACATTACATTTGCAGGATAAAACAGATATTTATCATTCACACTGCCTCAGTGGCATATGGGTAACATTCCTGAACTAATAACCTTTACATTTAAATTAATATTTCTGGAACACAGTTTTTTTGGACTGCTTTACCCAGTTTTTAACTTTAAATCAAACATTTACTGGTGTAGAATTATTGGTCGACATGTTTATTACCAGTGATTTTTAGTGATGTTTTTAAACTTTTCTGAATGATTTAACTAAAAAAAGTGAATGAATTCTTGCACAACTTTATAATTAATGTGTCCTGCCATCTTCATCTTTTTAAACGTTTTCTTGCTTCTTGGCTGTGTGACGTCACACTGGAAACTTGAAAGTTTGTGGAGATAGTGAAGTACATTGCTGTTAACTGGATGATATCTTTTTATGTTCTGAAGGAACACTGCTCAAGTTTGTGCATTTTATGAAGTACTGCTGTTCTGTTGATATTCTTTGAAGCTTTTTCTGAAGTAGTGTTTTGAATAAACAGTGGTGCTGTGCAATCTGTCTTACAGCTGCAGTTACTGTATGTTGTCAGCATGAGCTGTTTTCTGTATGAAGTTTACATCTGGAATATCAGTGGTGTCGTACTGAAAGTTCTACTCTGTAAGGAGTAGCTGCAGTGTTGTTGGCAGTGGCCTTATTGTGTATGGAGATTACAGTCTCCTGTCTGGAAAAAACACTGGTGTGATGCTGAAAAGTCTGTTATGGAACACTTCTGCTGTAGTTACTGACAGACTGGCAAAAAGTGTCAGAGACTGCTTTTACATTGCCCTGAAGTCCGTTATGTAGAATGCACATAGTCTTACTGTGGATCAGAAGATTCCAAGCTTGGCTCCTGGCTGGCTCGCCATTGTAAGAATTGATAAGACTGCAGTATACTGGAATTAACTGGAATGAAGCTGGAATGAATGTCTTTATCTGTTAATTACCCAAACTTGTGCCAAACAAGTGCCAGTCTATCCTTTATGGGCCAAGTCCTTTTGTACTTTTCAGAATGAATTCTGTACACAGTGTAGTTCGTTTAAGAAAGCTTTATCATGTACAGTGAAGATCAACAATATCGGAATAACATAATATTCTGGAATGCTGAATAACAGTAACAGTGCCGACAAATATATCCATAGGTTCTGCACATGTATTCTGATTCTCCTAAATAATATCAACTGAAACAGTCTTTTCCACCTGAATAATGCTGGATATTTCGGTACTCAGGCTCTAGTGTTTGTACTGCAAAGACCTTTTCCATATCAGTCCAAAAACTAACTTAACTGGCCATGTGTAAAGTATTTCCCAATAATAACAAAACTCTGTAATGTTTTACATACCTCTTTAGCATTGGTTTCCAAGGCTTTTCTTGAATGTGCCTCACAGTGCCTAATTGTCTGTCCTTTAGCTAGCATTCCATTGCAAGTACGCATATCTTTCACATGAGAAAGGAACATTCTGTAGCTTTCCCTGGGAACCGTTATTTCTGCAGATCTCATGCTTAGCCAGCAAGATTATTTTTCCTTTCTACTGAACTGTCTTTCCCTGAAACTGAGTGTATGCATGAAAACACAAGTTTGACTCTATATTTTCAGACCTATAAGTGTACCTTAATGTACTATAGTCAACTCACTAAGAATAAAATGAAAACCCTCAGTCTAACAGTATTCATAAAATTTTGCATTGTTTGTTTACATATGAGAATGACTGTTTGTGTAAGACATTCAACCATCCCTTAGGGAGAATTTTGTCTCAAAGAACCAAAGGGAATGTGCACAAATATGGACTGTATAAAGGAGCAACACTTGTGTCTCTGTCAGTACATCCCTGTGTAAGTCCTTCATTGGTACCTGGAGGGAATGAGAAAGCTGTCATTTTTGCAGTTTCTGTCTGAGAATGATGCTAATCAGACGGCTAACACCCATATAATATAACTTACTGCTGTACTGAGAACTGCTTGAAGGTATGTTATTGTAAGTATCCTTCCACACAACAGTGCTTTCATCTTCCTAGATTCCCTAGCATAATTCTCAAGCCACCTACTTGTAATAGAAGAAATTATGCCAAGTGGTTCAAGTTTTTCTGCTACACTGCATGTAATCAACACATCTCAAGTCAGATCATATCAGACTGAAAAACACACACTAATAGCACAGCACAAAACCACCCTCTGCAGCTGAAATGTCATAAAAGTTATATTTAGTGTATTACATCTTGTTAAATGTAAATATTTTGCATGATGGCAAGCCCTTTGCATCCCCCCACACAAGGGCTGTGCCCCCAGCAGCTATCCTCCTCTGCTTTCTGTATACTAATTCTGAATTTGCAATACCTTGAGTGAAGCGATTGCTGTCCACCAGTACAAAACAAGGAAGTTCCTTCTTCCTATTTAATTTGGTCTGAGAATGTCAGTGCAGGTGTGTTTTAGGGTGGTACCTTGTCCAGCAGTAAAATATTTAAATAAAATTTCAGTAGTTATATGCTGGCTGTGATTTTTTTATCTTGTGACACCTGAAGGGACTTTGGTGTATTACACTGTTAACACATTTTGTTCTATCTGTTGTAATTTAACTAGAGAGGAGTCAATTAAATAAAGTTGACCCATACAAAATTCATCAGTATTATTCACAGAAATACTGTGATTCTGGATAACAGAAATCTGCACTTTCAAATGTAGGAACCTGTGTATTTTTTCTTATGTGATCACCATTACATAATTTTTGCTTAAACAGCAAATTCTGATCTCTAGTTTGTTTTTAAGATTATCTGTCATTCAGCAAAGACTGGTAAAGTTAGAGAAGTAGTGTGGTCTTTGTGGTAGGCAGTCTGTCACTGCCATTGTTTTGTAGTTGGTAATTTGCTGAGCTTCATGGTAGAGAATCCATCTTTCATTCTAATCTATTCTTTATCTCTGAAAATTGAGACTGAAAGACTGTGGATGTAACAAGTTACCAGTTAACTTATTAATCATTAGTAATTCTCCAGTCACGGGCATAATTAACAAAGCGTACAAAAATTTGGGGAAAACTTCACAGTAGGCGCAAACATTTATCAAGGTGCTATAGAGACAATTGTTGATAACCCTTAAATAGGTAAGTACACATATGATAACTGCTAGAACAAAATTAAAACAAAACCCAAGCTTCATGGAACCAGGCAATATAACTGATGGTTTCCTGTACAGAATCCAGGAACCTTAATTAAACTCCTGCAAGTCATGTTAAACATAGTATTACTATGTGGACACATCCCACATCTGTGATGACAAGTATCAATTCACAAGCAGATGAGAGCGTGAGTCACAGACCAGTTAGCTTTATCAGTATTCTTGTGTAATTGTTATTATAGTCAAAATAGAGCATGTCCAGAATTATACAGGCAACAAATGCCTGTTAGATATGAAATGGCATAGATTTGTTAAGGGTAGAGCTTACCTTCTGAACCTTGTTGCACTGTTTTAAGCAGTTGCAGCAGGACTTAATGAAAGATTGACACAGAGTACTGCTTGTGTTGACCTTGCTAAGAGAGTCAACACTATTCCACATATAGGAATATTTGACAAACTAAATATATTCATAGGTTCATAAATGTTTACTAGGCTAACAACAGCAAGAGACTTTTTAACCCTAACCATGCATCCCAAATCTTTGACAAGTTCTGGTACCCTTATAAGTGTAATCAGGGTCTTGAGAGATGAACCATTTACAAGCTGCCTGTGTCCATTAGAGAGACAGGTGCTAAATTGGGGATGAATGTCTTGTTCCCCATCCAGTTGTCCAATTTGCACTTGAATTGGATTAGGGAGGAACTCTGCTTCACATGGATGAGGAACCTGTTCCAGAGACAGGGTAGTCTCTGGGATACATACCTGTCTGTCAAGCAGGTCCTATAAATATTACAGGCAAGATTTAAGTAATTAGAATGGGTTATTCTTGTGCTGTTTGTTTTGCGAATCTGCAGGAGGTCCATCATGGTGGGGTCTGACAATGCCATGTGTGCCAGGCATAGATTTCCCCTCAACAGTCTGTAGGAGACAGAATACAAGGATACAGGCCTTGAGGCAGTCCCCATATGACATGCTGTTTCCACCCTGTATCTTTTTAGTGAGGAACGTCTGTGGACATTCCAGTTGTTGCATATGCCTGGTAAGGTGCATTACCAAAGGGGGCATTGTACTCAGTGACTGGTCTGATAAATGCCGGATACAATAGAACAATGACTTCCTTGGACCTATATACCATACCTCTGTTTATAAGAAGTTGCACAACATAGAATGATTTCCTCAACTCAAAGTGCCTGTGTCTATACAGGGCACTGCCAAACACTTGAGGGGAAACTAATAAAAAGACCCTGGTGATGTATGGATGAAGTATTTGGGGAGATATTCTTAAGTTAGGTTAGACAGTAGCAAATCAGGCAGTGAGTACTGAAAAGAAGTAATTAGCTTAGCCAGCCAGATTAATAAAAAGAGGAAATTTGCCTGAATGGATACTGTATGGCTGCTACTAGTGCTGGTCTCACCACATCTTCCTGCTGCTGGGATATAAAGCTCCTTTGCTTCTTCTCTCACCAGAAGCAAAACAGTAACACCAATCCTAAGATGAGAAGTGGGCCACATGCTCTTTGGTGAGCAGCAGTTTGTCCCTGATGATGCAAGGGTCTTTAGGCTAGTTGTAGCCTTTTAGTAGATGCCTTGAACAGCAATCAGACCAGTCAGGAAGGTGAAATGCAGACACTCACTGCCCAATCAGAAACTGACAGGAATCATTGCACTCTGCTCCTTCTCTCACCAAGGGCAAAATATAAACACAAATTCCAAGCTGGAACCTGTGAAGCAGTTATTAGGCTTGCCAGTGATCAGCAGTCTCCAGGAAATAAGGCCTTATACCCCTTCTCTCACCAGGAGGAAAACAGAAGCACTAATCCCAAGATGACTGTTGAGAGGCAGAATGTAGGCTGTCCAATATTTGGTGATCTCAGAGTCGATGCTATAGAGTAAGATGGAAAAAAATAGATTAATATCCTAAGAGCTGCAGTGTGCACTAAACAGATTTTGAAATAGGGGGTAACTTAAGCTTTAGCTGTTTAAGTGAAGGGCCACTAATTTTAAAAGAGCACGATTGATTGGAAGGGTGTGGGCACTTCCTATTCTGGCTCTGTGGAATACAGTGGGATGGCCATTAAATTTAAATAGCTGAAGGGGTGTAATTTCACAAAATGATAATTTTGTACTTACTCATAATAGTCAGTGAAAGAGGAGAGGGAAGGAAATATGTGGTCAGATTAACACAAGAGCAGGCAACTAGAGGTACAGTTGAGTTTAAAAACACAACAAAACTAGGGTGGCAGAGTGGGGGAAAACTTAATTTCTGACTGACTCACAAGAAACACAGCTGCAGTCTCCTAGTTTAAATGTACAGTTAAAAGCAGAATACAGTTAAAACACAGTGTAAAGAAAACAAATCACAATATACAAACATGGAAGAAGGAGTGAAAAAACACAAAACAAAGAAAGCAAAAACAGAATAACCTTTCCCCCACAGCAATCTCTAGCAGAGTCTGGATGAGCTTTTCCAGTAAATCCAAAGTAGATGTCAATCCTTAGGGTAAAGCCCTGGTTATACAATAGGGTGCAGTCATTCGGGTGGGGGGGTTGATTATCCTGATAAGGGTTATTAGTGGTGACCCTTGGTACTTTGCACTGGAAATACTTAATTTTGGATTATACTTCTCATTTACAGTAGTGGGTCCTGGATAGCCATGTAGAGTGATGACTGCAAATTAGGTAGCACAGTTCCTTCAATAATAGATGCTGAAGTTCTCTAGGGTGGTCTATAAAAATGCTTTACCTGGGCCAGTAGTAATAACCTAATCTTTAATGTCAATGACTATAGCAAAATGAGACTCTGCAAAATTAATTTAAATTATGATAAAATAAACTGTCATCTCATAAAAATGATGCACTCATTAAAGATCTAGAGGCAGTTGTAGACAACAGTTTAATCTGACCAGTGTATGTCTACCAAAGTCTGAAAAGCATATTTTGTAGACTAATTCTAAATGGTATGTTGGGTCATATAAGACTATATTACTAAATATCATAGGTGAAATTGCTCATACAATAATAAGTTGAATATTGAACAAGTCCAAGTAACCAAACACAGTAGAGACTGCCAAGAACGATACAGATTTCCACTCCACAACCACTGTAGGTATCCAAACACTTTATTGATTTTTCCAAAAGTACAAGTTGAGCGCTTTCTTCCCACAATTGGGTCTTCCTCAGAACATTTAAAACACCAAACAACTTGCTCTTAAATACCCATAGGCAACCACCCCACCTATTCCAATTAAACAATTAACATCCTCACAGAGTAATTAAAGCAATCCGACTCAAAAAACACATTTACTCAAAAAAACACACACACAAAACCACATTTTCTCCACTGGGTTAATAACATTGTTGGCAACTACCAGAAATTGATATCCTAATGCTTCAATAAAAAGTTTATATTTATATAAAATGATAATATTTGTTAAAAAGTATTGCTTATACAAATTTTTATATACACATAATAAATCTGAACATTAAAACCTAAAAATTAATAAAATACTTATATGCAAAAACATTCCTCCTTCATACTTCCTGTAACTATGCCTAAATATTAAACAATGTACTTAAAGTGGCTTTGAACAACAAGAAAATGAACAATATATAAATGTGTATAAAAAGTATTATATGTGGTTTTAATTTAACCTAAAATGTTTTTTAACTTCAAAATACACATAATATTAACATTCTCGTTAATTCCTGGGGACTGGGTGGCATTTAGTCTCTATTGCCACCTTAATTCACATAAATCCAAGTGCACATCCAATATCCAATATTGCCCCTTGAGTGTCCTTGACAATTTGCTGGAGTACTAAAAATGTAAAAGTGTGCCCATTAAATTCCTGTATATATCTGCTTAAAGCATTGGTAATTTTCTGATTTCTTGTGTCTAATAGATGCTCCCTCATCCTATCCTTAAATTTCCTGCAAGTCTTACCGACATAGAATGCGGAACACATTTGGCACTTAGCCAAATAGACCACGCCAAGAATCCTTGCATACATATTCATATATACCCAAACCTTTCCTCAACTTTTGGTCCAAAAACTTGCTAGCAAAACAAGTCTTTGCTCTTTTTCCATCGACTATCGGTCTAAATGCTGGATTATTTAAGGCTTTATGCAGTTTTGGTATACCAAATATTTTTGGGACCATAGGATGCTCATTTCTTAAATATCATTAAATGGATCATTAAATTAAGAGCATACAGAGGTATGGGACTCAATGAAAGAGCATCTATCAAGCCCCTTCTCAGGAAACATAGGAATAATAAGTGATCACCATTTTTTATTTCTTCTCATCTATTTTAGAGTGATACTGTATGTGTGTCTTGAACATGCTAGAGATTTTGAGCAGTCTTTACTTGTTTTTTATATGATGTTTTTAGCAAATGTAAGAATTATGAGTGAGCAGTATCATACGTATTCATTTATTTTTCAAAGTGTTTTAGAGTTACAATATGTGTATTTCTTAATAAGGTAGAGATTTGCATTAGCCAGTAGTGCTGTTTTATATATCTACATTTTTATCTGAATCAATTTGTACGTGATATGTTTTAGTTTTTAAACATAGTTGTTTATTTAGTTAGAGTATGTGATGCTGCATGAATTCTGTTTATATGTGTTTAGTTTGATAGCGTAGGAGTATTATACACTATATCACTTTAAGTTCTCTAATTGGTACAGGAGTATGATTGGTTAGTTCAATTTTTTTTTGAATTGTATATATATTGCTTTATTTTATGGGTGATTGTACTACATATCTGATGAAGCTTTTTTAAGCAAAAGCGCTTATTTATGTATGTCTGGACACCTGTGAATAAATTACGTTTTTATTGTAACTGTATCCTGCTTCACTTCGTTCTGACCGTTTATGACTTCTTGCTTTATATTGTTTTAGTTGGATGCAGAGTGTTTACCAGGTTCTTTGGCAGCTACTTATCCATTGTTCATTATTTCTTTACTTTATGACTGCCATTGCCTGGGGCAGGATTATGTCTATTGCTATGCAGAGTATTGCCAGCATTGTACATGACTATAATCCTAAGAAAGGAGAAAGATCAAATGAAGCCCTGCAGAGGAGATTTTTTTGAATATTTGGGCTGCTCGAGGAGTATTTCCTGGCAGTTGGAAATGACCACCTCCACTGACGATATTGGTAATGCGACAGCTGACTTGGAGAGATTGCAGAAGCTGTTAAGACGAGTTAGAGAAGGACTTTTTTAAGCTGAAAAGGCTTCAAATGCAAAGACTACACTTGCAGTATTGCTTGGATAAAAAGATTGTTCTGAGGGGACTACGCATTTTTAATATGTCTAGTCAGGGAGCACACTATCCTGAGTTGCTCTCCTGCTGGCAACAGCTCAACCTCGAGGTAATCAGGAAGTATTTACAGCTATTGATAGACTTTTTTCGACCTGAAGAGACTTTGTTAATAGAAGCCATTAAGACTAAGCAGCAATATATCTTTGTTATTTTTAAATACCACTGTTCAACCTTTATTTGAAAGCCTCTTAGATGGCGTTCTAGCATTTGAGTGTAAACTCTCTTATCAAAAGAAGAACAAGATTATGAGAGACACTAACGATTTTAAACTGGGCCACGTCTTCATGTGGCCCAGACATGGAGAGACTGTGACTGTTGAGAACATAAAAGGTCCTTTTAAGGACCGGTCTAGGAATGTCATGATATCCACTAACGTGGATTCAAATGTAAATGTTGATAATATGAATTTGAATGGCGATATCAGTAATGAAGCAGTAAATGTAGGTGACACTAATGGAATTGTGATTAATAATGATAAACAGGCTGACATAACAACTGCTGACAATGTTTTGATAGAGTCTGCTGTACACCTTGATACTGGTGATACGGATGTTATTCAGGCAGAACTAACTGTCACACCAAAGGGAGGGAATTTATACCCAGATGTTCGGGTAATGAAGAATCGACCTGTTCATAACCCCCCAACGACTCAGGCGGTAGTCAGACCTAAAGTTTCGAATAAATCCTCTGAATGTCCCTGTGGAGTAGGAGAAGGGATTCCTTTTCCTCTACCAGTACGTATAGACAAGGGGATAAGACGAACATGCTCTATGAGTCGTGGTCGTCAGAAAAGGAAATATTCAGGGGAGTACCTACCCCACCAAACTATCAAGAAAATGTGGGGGAAGGGCAACAGTCATTAATTTGTAATATTTCTTCATATATACTTTCACAAGATGAAATAAGTCTATTGAGTAAAGGTTTGAGTTTTATTCCTGCAAGTTACAGCAACCTAATTGATTCAGTCACTGACTTGAAGGTTTTTTGTAGAAATGTCATGCTGAAGATAATTTATGGTAAACATGATACAGGAACTGTAGATACACATGACAACAAACCATATCGTTTGAGAAGTTTAAGCCAGTTTGTTCCATCTAATCACCCTTTGATTGAAGCATATTTAAAACTTACTGAGGAAGAACTTTACAATTATTATGACAATTTAAACATGAATAAGAGACATAGTAGAAGAGACCATCTTAGCTATAGAGAGAGACAATGTTTGAAACAGTTACAGTCAGAATCCTCTGTCATAATTAGACCTGCTGATAAGGGGGGCCGAATAGTGGTTATGGATACCTCTCAATATGTTAAATCTATGGACAGCTTTCTTAAGGATAAGTATTATAGGATGGTAACTAAGAATGAAGTCCACGGTATTATGAGGTATGTCATGAACGCTTTGTTCGATATATATCAAGGAGGAATTATTAATAAGGAACTATTTGAGTATTTGTTAGTCAAAGCTCCACTTATTCCAGTGATACATGGTCTCCCCAAGATTCATAAAGACACTTGTGATCCACCCATGAGACCCATAGTTGCTGGTGGTGGTTGGGTCACAGAACATTTATCAGTATATGTAGAGAAATATTTGAGACCCATTCTAAATCAGAATCACTTTGTACTCAAAGACTCAAAGCAGTTCCTTATGGATCTATATGAATGCTTGAAAGATGCAAGTAATATTGACGAATTGATTTTTGCAACCTTTGATGTGCAATCATTATTTACCATTATACCGAATGAATTAGGTATTCAGTATATATTGGAATATTTAAAGGAACACAATGAATATTCAGAGTTATAGAGAGATCTGATTGCACATTTTTTGGAGCTTGTGTTGGAAAACAATTTGTTTATGTTCCAAGATATCATTTATAGGCAGCAGGACGGGGTGGCCATGGGTACCCACATGTTTTTGGCACATTGGGAGGAGACCACCCTTTTCCAGGTCACCGAATTTAAAGAACACGCTATGTTCTATCGACGTTTTGTCGATGACCTGTTTGTGTTATGGAATGGCAACGCACAACAATTAGATGCTTTGCTGTTAGAAATGAGTAGTCTAACTGACTGTCTCAGATTCACTATGAAGTATTCAAGCCATAAGATAGATTTTTTAGATCTATATATAGAGAAATTACCATGTGGCCTGGTTAACACTGGTATACATCGGAAACCATGTCATGTAAATACACTCTTGTTGAGGTCCAGTATGCATCCTGCATACGTTTTTAGGAACATTATTAAAGGTCTGGGTGTTAGAGCCTTTAGAATGAATCCTGTAGATACGGGCTTCATAGATGAATTAACTAGCCTTGAGAAGAAACTGTTAGAGAGAGGTTATAAGGAATTTGAAATTAAGGAACAATTGGGTACAGTTCCAATTTTACGACAAGACACAGCTGCTCCTTACTTTGGACCTCCTGTGACTATGAATGTAGTTGGTACAACTTCCATACAATCTTTTGTTAAATTTCCAGCTTTTTATACTTCATATTACATTGAGATTAGAGAAATCATTAGTAAACACTGGTCAATTTTACAAACAGATGAGAACATAAAGATAATAGTTGGTGAACAACCACGTTTCCTGTATAGAAATAAGAGGAATTTGAAGCGGATGCTTTGTTACCCCAAAGACAAGGAATTGAAATTTGGAGATTTACATACTGGACCATGTGATCAATGTAATTTTTGTTCATATATAGACACCAATAATGAATTTTTCCATCCAGATTTGAATAAGGTATTTAAGATGACAGCAACAGCAAATTGTATGACATCTGATTTAGTATATCTGGCTGTATGCCAGATATGCACGTCATTCTATGTTGGTAAAACCAACAGGTGTTTCCGGGATAGAATACGTGAACACATTTACCACATTAAGAAAGGTTCAATACACAATGCATTAGCGAAGCACATTGTACAATATGGGGAAACATACTTTTTTGTTTAGAGCCCTGGAAGTTGTAGTCCCTAGTACACGTGAGGGTGACATTAGGAATCACACAGAGAGTAGAGAGAGTAATTGGATTATTAAATTAAGAGCAGATAGAGGTATGGGACTCAACGAAAGAGCATCTATCAAGCCCCTTCTCAGGAAACATAGGAATAATAAGTGATCACCATTTTTTTATTTCTTCTCATCTATTTTAGAGTGATACTATATGTGTGTCTTGAACATGCTAGAGATTTTGAGCAGTCTTTACTTGTTTTTTATATGATGTTTTTAGCAAATGTAAGAAATATGAGTGAGCAGTATCGTACATTTATTTTTCAAAGTGTTTTAGAGTGACAATATGTGTATTTCTTAATAAGGTAGAGATTTGCATTAGCCAGTAGTGCTGTTTTATATATCAATATTTTTATCTGAATCAATTTATACGTGTTATGTTTTAGTTTTTAAACATAGTTGTTTATTTTGTTAGAGTAAGTGATGCTGCATGAATTCTGTTTATATGTGTTTAGTTTGATAGCGTAGGTGTATTATACACTGTATCACTTTAAGTTCTCTAATTGGTACAGGAGTATGATTGGTTAGTTCAATTTTCTGAATTGTATATATATTGCTTTATTTTATGGGTGATTGTACTATATATCTGATGAAGCTTTTTTAAGCAAAAGTGCTTATTTATGTATGTCAGGACACCTGTGAATAAATTACGTTTTTATTGGAACTGTATCCTGCTTCACTTCGTTCTGACCATTTATGACTTCTTGCTTTATAATGTTTTAGTTGGATGCGGAGTGTTTACCAGGTTCTTTGGCAGCTACTTATCCGTTGTTCATTATTTCTTAAATATTTATATTCATTTTCATCAATTTGCCCTTCAAGTACCATATTCTCCAAAGCCAAATCAATATTCCTATTCATAATATTAACTTCGTTTAATGAACTTTCCTCATATGTGTCATCCATAAGAAGCATGTTCATAGCGTTTGAATAATCAGTCGCATCCATTATGGCCAAACCATTACCCTTGTCGGGCTTCATAACCCTAATCGTTTTGTCATTCACTATTTCAGCCAAAAAAACATTTTCTTGCTTCGTAAGATTATATTCAACATTCACTTTTTTGTGTCACAACACCCTTCTAATTTCCATTTCACATACCTTATCATACACTGCAATGCAATTGTTAGTTGGAGGGTTAAAAATGCTTAGTTTTCTTAAAGTTGCCTGTTCACACATTAAATTGCTGTTAAACCATGCTTTACAGTTTAATTTACGCACAAACAGCTTTAAATCCATAAGCGTCTGTGCTAAATCACCCTTTTACTTGGCACAAACGTCAAACCTTTGGAAAGTAAGTTAGCATGCTCCGTCGTTAAATTTTTACCTGAATAGTTGTAAATTTTAAAGTCACCAACACTATTCATAATTTCAACAGGTACAAGCATTTTTTTGTCCATTAAATCCATTAAAATGTCTAAATCTTCACTACTGTTAAAAACCTAATTTTCTTCACTTTGCAAGTTGCCGTCAAAACAATCATTCACCTCCGGACAGAGTTCGGCATCAGTGTGGATAAACCTCTGTCCAACAACATCACCCATATCATTCGTATCTACCCCAAAGTTATCAGTACTCACATTACCAAGTTCAGTTGATGTTTGGACGATTAACTGTTCCAATACAAATTCTTCCCCTTCTGTTTTTTCATTCTCACATTTTTTTGGTCTTGCACCCTGCCGATAATAATCCCTTTAACTTCCTCAGAAAAGTGCGCCTGTTGATACTCCCTTTCTCTAGTATGCTCAGAGCATCGCAAATCTTCACCATTTTGTTTTTGCCATCCTGTTTAAACTTTTTATTGAAGTATTGGGATATGAATTTATGGTAGTTGCCATCAGTGTTAACCCAGTGGAGAAAATGTGGTTTTGTGCATGTTTTTTTGAGTAAATGTGTTTTATGAGTAGGATTGCTTTAAGTATTCTGTGAGGATGTTAATTGTTTAATTGGAATTGGGGGGTGGTTGCCTATGGGTATTTAAGAGCAAGTTGTTTGGTGTTTTAAATGTTCTGAGGAAGACCCGATTGTGGGAAGAAAGCTCTCAACTTGTATTTTTGGAGAAATCAATAAAGTGTTTGGATACCTACAGTGGTTGTGGAGTGGAAATCTGTATCGTTATTGAACAAGTCCATCTGCAGTCCATTGTATAAGAAGTAGTAAAGACTGCAAACAATTTATTTAACATTTGTTATTCTGACTAGGACAGAGACTATTTTCAGCGGAGGCCTGGGGAGAAATGCTCCAGATGCATGTCTTTGGAATGTGGGAAGAAACCAGAGTAACCTCCCGGACGGAACACATATGAACACAGGAAGGACATGCAGACTCTGCACAGAAGGCAACCCAGCCGAGAATCGAACCAGAGAACTTCTTGCTGTAAGGTGACAACATTAACCACTCCACTACTGCGCCGCCCAACAAATGATTGCCAATGTAAATCATAGGCTTACATTTCTGATAACAAAATAAAACAAACACCAAACAGAAAACAATAAATACACTGAAGTCTTCAATTATAATGAAACAGTACAATTAGAACAGTGCAGTAACACATGCTGTATGTTAATATGCCAAATTACAGTCCAAAATAAAACAGCCTCACACTGCAAAAGCACCATAAAGTAATAAGCATACATTAGCTCATATGCAAAAATGTCTATAATACAACACTTCCTGCCATGCCTCCTAACATGGAGACTCTGACCCCAACCCCTTGGAACATATTATTACTAACTTCATGGTTGCAAGACCATAGAATAAAAGAAACAGCACTGAGTCATGTTATAGTCTGTGTTTGGTAACTTGGCTGTAACATAATTTGATCAACTGTACCATGGGTGATTTTTTTCAATCAAAATCTGACTTTAATAAAAGACACACGCGACCAAACCCATGTTACTCATATTTGTGTGTGTGTGTGTGTGTGTGTGTGTGTGTGTGTGTGTGTGTATATATCTATATCTATATCTATATATATATATATATATATATATATATATATTTAAAATGTGTGTGCATGTGTGTGTTGAACTTGCTCTCTAGTGCCCATGTTGAAGCCTATTCCAGAATTTTGTACAGCCATAATTGATGAGTTTGGCTCAGTAAAGCATAGGTTGACAAACAGTACTAAAATCTGCAATACCTTGTGTACACCATTCAATTTATTGAATCCTTGTGTTGCCATGTGACTAATCTGATATCACATTTAAATGAATCACTGCCTTGCCAGACTTTTGGTGTTGGAGAGGGAGATGTATAGTAAGGAGTACAGTTTTCACTTTTCCCCAAAGTTATGCTCACCTGGAGTCGGTGGTATATTTAGTGTTGCAGGGGTGTGGGAGGCTTTTTACTGTTTTTGCACAATACATAATGTTTGATTGCTGTTACCTTTACTTGTATTTTTGTGGGGTTTGTAGTTACTGTGTATATGGTGTTAACCTAACTAGATTGAGATTTGATGCATTGAATCTCGATTAACGGTATAGTCGATGTGTGTGCATGTAGTGTGTATGTATATATATATGTGTGTGTGTCTGTGTGTGTATATATATATATATATATATGTGTGTGTGTGTGTGTATACATATATATATATATATATATATATATATATATATATATATATATATGTGTACGTATGTGTACACACACACACACACACACACACACACATACAGATATAACAGTGTACTTCAAAACATCAGCGTACAGAAATCTTAGATTCATAGGTAGGTACTAGGCTATCTGCCCGAAGGCATTTATAAGCCTAGCCAGAATGTGTTGGCTATCGCCACCTCCTTAGATTAGTTCCCTGTGCTTCTGTCCAGCAGAGCCACTGAAGTGATCCCCGGGGTAAACTTTCTGTTTCCCATCCACTCGTCAAGGTTTCTCATCAAGATTGCTAGCGAGGAGCTCTGCCTAATGTAGATTGGAATCTTGTTCCAAAGCATGGGAAGTCTCTGGGAGAGGAACATGTCCCTCCAGCACATCCTATTTATTATTGTGGTGAGGTTTAGATCCCTAGAGTGTGTGGCTCGAGGGGATAAGGTTTTCTTTAGGTGGAGCATGTCCATTAATTCTGGGTTGGACATGGCCTTGTATATCAGGCAGAGATCACTTCTGAGCAGGCGGTATGCAACCGAGTACAGCTGGAGTTTCTTCAGTCGAGCTGCATAGGGCATCTGTTTCAGGCCAGTGATCCTCTTGGTGAGGTACTTCTGTGGTCTTTCCAGCTGTTGCAGGTGCCTTGTAAGGTACATCCCAAATGGGGCGTTGTACTCTATTGGGTCTGATGAGTGATGAGTAGAGGGGCACAATTACCTCTTTTGATCTGGATGCAAACCCTTTTGTGATTAGGTGGGCCACATAGAAGGATTTT